>NW_024396976.1:0-23224 GCF_905163445.1 Pararge aegeria | reverse complement strand
ATTAGGCCCGTCGCGCCGCGCCACTACTATATGGGGCGAAGGTGCGAAGGTGACGGCGACGACAAAGTACCGAGTCTAAGGAGTCTGATGGCGGCGCCACACAGTGGCGTTATGTCTCTATAAAAGTGGTGGTCTTTTATTATATTATTTATTAATGGTATTTTTTTAATATCATATCAATACTGTACCCCGCACGGGGGGGAGGTAGTGACGAAAAATAAGGATACGAGGTCTCGTAATCGCAATGAGTTTCTGCGACTACCATTGTTTGTCGCGGGTAACGGGGAATCAGGGTTCGATTCCGGTGAGGGAGCCTGAGAATCTGCTACCACATCCAAGGAAGGCAGCAGGCGCGCAAATTACCCCCTCCCGGCACGGGGAGGTAGGGGTAGGTAGTGACGAAAAATAATGATACGGGACTCTTACGAGGCCTCGTAATCGGAATGAGTACACTTCAAATATTTTAACGAGGTAAAATTTAAGGGCATTGAGGGTCTGGTGCCAGTGGTGGTTGATTAGATGCACACACTATACTTTTATAATTATCCTATACAAGTACCAGTACAATTATTAAATATAGACGCGCAAGGTCGTTACACGAACCGCTTACCATTATAGTAAAGTACTATGCAAACACACATAACATATACGCAATAAGGGAACTTTAAATTGGAGATTTTACCCTACCACACCCGTCTGTCTCATTTTGAAAACTATTCAAAATAATTGCTATTTTCCATTCTCATTCAAATATAAATAATAGTAAAAAATAATATATAATTTTTGACTGAACTGAACCCAAGTGCCCCTCATATACATGTTCTAACCTAACCTAACCTAAATCTAGTTTTGATTCCTTTAGACTTTAGATTCAAGATTTAATGTGAATATATGCATTAATAAAAACTCATTACTATTTTAATACTAGTTATGCTGCTGTTGATGCACTGATGAAAGCCAGATAGCTAGATCAGTGTTTAGTTAGTCGTAGTTGCCGGTGGGCTTAGGTCTAAAGGAATCCAAACTAGTTTTAAAAGGTTTGGATAGGTTAGGTTAGGTTAGAACATGAATAAGACGGGTGCCCGGCCTGCGGCCGGGCACTTAGGTTCCGTTTAAAAAAAATAAAAACAAAAAAAAAACGTACCACTACAAAGTACTCTTGTTTATATTAGAAGATATTGTAAAATAACAATAAGTTTAATTTTTTTTTTTTTTTCACTAACACATTAGGCCCGTCGCGCCGCGCCACTACTATATGGGGCGAAGGTGCGAAGGTGACGGCGACGACAAAGTACCGAGTCTAAGGAGTCTGATGGCGGCGCCACACAGTGGCGTTATGTCTCTATAAAAGTGGTGGTCTTTTATTATATTATTTATTAATGGTATTTTTTTAATATCATATCAATACTGTACCCCGCACGGGGGGGAGGTAGTGACGAAAAATAAGGATACGAGGTCTCGTAATCGCAATGAGTTTCTGCGACTACCATTGTTTGTCGCGGGTAACGGGGAATCAGGGTTCGATTCCGGTGAGGGAGCCTGAGAATCTGCTACCACATCCAAGGAAGGCAGCAGGCGCGCAAATTACCCCCTCCCGGCACGGGGAGGTAGGGGTAGGTAGTGACGAAAAATAATGATACGGGACTCTTACGAGGCCTCGTAATCGGAATGAGTACACTTCAAATATTTTAACGAGGTAAAATTTAAGGGCATTGAGGGTCTGGTGCCAGTGGTGGTTGATTAGATGCACACACTATACTTTTATAATTATCCTATACAAGTACCAGTACAATTATTAAATATAGACGCGCAAGGTCGTTACACGAACCGCTTACCATTATAGTAAAGTACTATGCAAACACACATAACATATACGCAATAAGGGAACTTTAAATTGGAGATTTTACCCTACCACACCCGTCTGTCTCATTTTGAAAACTATTCAAAATAATTGCTATTTTTCATTCTCATTCAAATATAAATAATAGTAAAAAATAATATATAATTTTTGACTGAACTGAACCCAAGTGCCCCTCATATACATGTTCTAACCTAACCTAACCTAAATCTAGTTTTGATTCCTTTAGACTTTAGATTCAAGATTTAATGTGAATATATGCATTAATAAAAACTCATTACTATTTTAATACTAGTTATGCTGCTGTTGATGCACTGATGAAAGCCAGATAGCTAGATCAGTGTTTAGTTAGTCGTAGTTGCCGGTGGGCTTAGGTCTAAAGGAATCCAAACTAGTTTTAAAAGGTTTGGATAGGTTAGGTTAGGTTAGAACATGAATAAGACGGGTGCCCGGCCTGCGGCCGGGCACCTAGGTTCCGTTTAAAAAAAATAAAAACAAAAAAAAAACGTACCACTACAAAGTACTCTTGTTTATATTAGAAGATATTGTAAAATAACAATAAGTTTAATTTTTTTTTTTTTTCACTAACACATTAGGCCCGTCGCGCCGCGCCACTACTATATGGGGCGAAGGTGCGAAGGTGACGGCGACGACAAAGTACCGAGTCTAAGGAGTCTGATGGCGGCGCCACACAGTGGCGTTATGTCTCTATAAAAGTGGTGGTCTTTTATTATATTATTTATTAATGGTATTTTTTTAATATCATATCAATACTGTACCCCGCACGGGGGGGAGGTAGTGACGAAAAATAAGGATACGAGGTCTCGTAATCGCAATGAGTTTCTGCGACTACCATTGTTTGTCGCGGGTAACGGGGAATCAGGGTTCGATTCCGGTGAGGGAGCCTGAGAATCTGCTACCACATCCAAGGAAGGCAGCAGGCGCGCAAATTACCCCCTCCCGGCACGGGGAGGTAGGGGTAGGTAGTGACGAAAAATAATGATACGGGACTCTTACGAGGCCTCGTAATCGGAATGAGTACACTTCAAATATTTTAACGAGGTAAAATTTAAGGGCATTGAGGGTCTGGTGCCAGTGGTGGTTGATTAGATGCACACACTATACTTTTATAATTATCCTATACAAGTACCAGTACACTTATTAAATATAGACGAGCAAGGTCGTTACACGAACCGCTTACCATTATAGTAAAGTACTATGCAAACACACATAACATATACGCAATAAGGGAACTTTAAATTGGAGATTTTACCCTACCACACCCGTCTGTCTCATTTTGAAAACTATTCAAAATAATTGCTATTTTTCATTCTCATTCAAATATAAATAATAGTAAAAAATAATATATAATTTTTGACTGAACTGAACCCAAGTGCCCCTCATATACATGTTCTAACCTAACCTAACCTAAATCTAGTTTTGATTCCTTTAGACTTTAGATTCAAGATTTAATGTGAATATATGCATTAATAAAAACTCATTACTATTTTAATACTAGTTATGCTGCTGTTGATGCACTGATGAAAGCCAGATAGCTAGATCAGTGTTTAGTTAGTCGTAGTTGCCGGTGGGCTTAGGTCTAAAGGAATCCAAACTAGTTTTAAAAGGTTTGGATAGGTTAGGTTAGGTTAGAACATGAATAAGACGGGTGCCCGGCCTGCGGCCGGGCACCTAGGTTCCGTTTAAAAAAAATAAAAACAAAAAAAAAACGTACCACTACAAAGTACTCTTGTTTATATTAGAAGATATTGTAAAATAACAATAAGTTTAATTTTTTTTTTTTTTCACTAACACATTAGGCCCGTCGCGCCGCGCCACTACTATATGGGGCGAAGGTGCGAAGGTGACGGCGACGACAAAGTACCGAGTCTAAGGAGTCTGATGGCGGCGCCACACAGTGGCGTTATGTCTCTATAAAAGTGGTGGTCTTTTATTATATTATTTATTAATGGTATTTTTTTAATATCATATCAATACTGTACCCCGCACGGGGGGGAGGTAGTGACGAAAAATAAGGATACGAGGTCTCGTAATCGCAATGAGTTTCTGCGACTACCATTGTTTGTCGCGGGTAACGGGGAATCAGGGTTCGATTCCGGTGAGGGAGCCTGAGAATCTGCTACCACATCCAAGGAAGGCAGCAGGCGCGCAAATTACCCCCTCCCGGCACGGGGAGGTAGGGGTAGGTAGTGACGAAAAATAATGATACGGGACTCTTACGAGGCCTCGTAATCGGAATGAGTACACTTCAAATATTTTAACGAGGTAAAATTTAAGGGCATTGAGGGTCTGGTGCCAGTGGTGGTTGATTAGATGCACACACTATACTTTTATAATTATCCTATACAAGTACCAGTACAATTATTAAATATAGACGCGCAAGGTCGTTACACGAACCGCTTACCATTATAGTAAAGTACTATGCAAACACACATAACATATACGCAATAAGGGAACTTTAAATTGGAGATTTTACCCTACCACACCCGTCTGTCTCATTTTGAAAACTATTCAAAATAATTGCTATTTTTCATTCTCATTCAAATATAAATAATAGTAAAAAATAATATATAATTTTTGACTGAACTGAACCCAAGTGCCCCTCATATACATGTTCTAACCTAACCTAACCTAAATCTAGTTTTGATTCCTTTAGACTTTAGATTCAAGATTTAATGTGAATATATGCATTAATAAAAACTCATTACTATTTTAATACTAGTTATGCTGCTGTTGATGCACTGATGAAAGCCAGATAGCTAGATCAGTGTTTAGTTAGTCGTAGTTGCCGGTGGGCTTAGGTCTAAAGGAATCCAAACTAGTTTTAAAAGGTTTGGATAGGTTAGGTTAGGTTAGAACATGAATAAGACGGGTGTCCGGCCTGCGGCCGGGCACTTAGGTTCCGTTTAAAAAAAATAAAAACAAAAAAAAAACGTACCACTACAAAGTACTCTTGTTTATATTAGAAGATATTGTAAAATAACAATAAGTTTAATTTTTTTTTTTTTTTCACTAACACATTAGGCCCGTCGCGCCGCGCCACTACTATATGGGGCGAAGGTGCGAAGGTGACGGCGACGACAAAGTACCGAGTCTAAGGAGTCTGATGGCGGCGCCACACAGTGGCGTTATGTCTCTATAAAAGTGGTGGTCTTTTATTATATTATTTATTAATGGTATTTTTTTAATATCATATCAATACTGTACCCCGCACGGGGGGGAGGTAGTGACGAAAAATAAGGATACGAGGTCTCGTAATCGCAATGAGTTTCTGCGACTACCATTGTTTGTCGCGGGTAACGGGGAATCAGGGTTCGATTCCGGTGAGGGAGCCTGAGAATCTGCTACCACATCCAAGGAAGGCAGCAGGCGCGCAAATTACCCCCTCCCGGCACGGGGAGGTAGGGGTAGGTAGTGACGAAAAATAATGATACGGGACTCTTACGAGGCCTCGTAATCGGAATGAGTACACTTCAAATATTTTAACGAGGTAAAATTTAAGGGCATTGAGGGTCTGGTGCCAGTGGTGGTTGATTAGATGCACACACTATACTTTATAATTATCCTATACAAGTACCAGTACAATTATTAAATATAGACGCGCAAGGTCGTTACACGAACCGCTTACCATTATAGTAAAGTACTATGCAAACACACATAACATATACGCAATAAGGGTACTTTAAATTGGAGATTTTACCCTACCACACCCGTCTGTCTCATTTTGAAAACTATTCAAAATAATTGCTATTTTTCATTCTCATTCAAATATAAATAATAGTAAAAAATAATATATAATTTTTGACTGAACTGAACCCAAGTGCCCCTCATATACATGTTCTAACCTAACCTAACCTAAATCTAGTTTTGATTCCTTTAGACTTTAGATTCAAGATTTAATGTGAATATATGCATTAATAAAAACTCATTACTATTTTAATACTAGTTATGCTGCTGTTGATGCACTGATGAAAGCCAGATAGCTAGATCAGTGTTTAGTTAGTCGTAGTTGCCGGTGGGCTTAGGTCTAAAGGAATCCAAACTAGTTTTAAAAGGTTTGGATAGGTTAGGTTAGGTTAGAACATGAATAAGACGGGTGTCCGGCCTGCGGCCGGGCACTTAGGTTCCGTTTAAAAAAAATAAAAACAAAAAAAAAACGTACCACTACAAAGTACTCTTGTTTATATTAGAAGATATTGTAAAATCTACGATCTTACATTCCTTTCTCTATAGTTAGTTCGTCTGCACAACCTCCACTACCCGATGCGGCTGAACACTTGCTTGTGGAAGTTCTTCTATCCCACACAAAAATTCTTCTTGGTGTATTTTATTGCCCACCCTCTGTTTCTAATTACTTTCATTCTTTTGAAACGTTATTAGAGAAAGTAGTTCCGTTATACAGCCATTCTATTATTATGGGAGATTTTAACACGTGCCTGCTCAAGGATGACTTTCGCAGCAAGAAATTAATAACTGCAGCGGAATCTTGTAGTTTGTCTATCCTGCCCCTTGCAGCTACACATAACTCTCCTGGTTGTACTCCCTCTCTTCTTGACCTGATAATGGTTTCCTCTACGGATTTCGTCTTCAAGCACGGTCAGTGCCCGGCTGATGCCTTTTCATATCATGATTTGATTTTTCTCTGCTATACAATTCGTCCTCCTAAATCAAAATCTAGAATAATTCTGCAACGTAACTTTGGAGGGATTGACAAGAGTCGCCTTTGTGAGGATGCTAGTCGTCTTGATTGGACTGCTGTCACTGATGTCGACTCTATTGATCAAAAGGTAGAGGTTTTTAACACTCTGATTACGCAGCTGTATGACACGCATGCTCCAGTAAGACCTATAAAGGTAAAACACCTGCCGGCACCATGGTTGTCTGATGATTTAAAAGTGTCAATAAATAGAAAGAACGCCGCTAAATATAAATATAAAGTTAATAACTCTGAGAACAACCGTGTCAAATATTGTAAATTACGAAATCGCTGTAATACACTGTGTAGAGATGCTCAACGACGCCACATTCACAAGTCAGTCGAAAATTGTGATACCACTAAAACATGGAAATTTCTTGAGTCCCTCGGAGTTGGTAGATCATCCAACAAAAATTCTATTAATTTTGATATCGATCTCCTGAATCAGCATTTCTCTACTTCTGATACTATCGATAGTGTCAATAAAGTAAATACACTTAGACTTCTTTCTTCTACCTCAACTCCAGACTTTCCTCCCTTTAACTTCGTGCCTTTCACCGAATGTGATGTTAAGAAGAGCATAACATTAATCGCTTCGAATGCTGTCGGTACTGACTGCGTTAGCCGTAATATGATCATTCCTATTCTTGGTGTTATTTCCCCTATCTTAACCCATATTCTAAATTATTCAACTTTCTGTAGCGAATTTCCTGATGCATGGAAAAATGCTCAGATAATTCCTCTTCCTAAAAAGGCAAATCCCGCTTCTCTTTCTGATTTTCGTCCTATATGTATTTTACCTTTTCTGTCAAAAGTTTTGGAAAAATTAGTCTACCAACAACTAAGCCTATTTTTTAATAAACATTCTCTTCTCAATCCTATGCAATCGGGATTTCGCCCTGGTCATAGTACGGTTACAGCTTTAGTGAAAGTCACCGATGACATTCGTCTGGCGATGGATAGTAAGAAGGTTACAGTCTTGACTTTGCTCGATTTTAGTAACGCTTTCAATACTGTTGACCATGATATCTTGCTTAGTCTACTGCGCTCCTTTAACATATCTCCATCGGTGATAGACTGGTTTCGGAGTTACCTCAATGGTCGTCGACAGCGCATTCGGTCTGAAGAGTCTTTGTCTTCTTGGTGTGATGTTACGGCCGGGGTACCTCAGGGTGGCGTGTTATCTCCATTACTCTTCGCTATATTCATTAATTCGATCACTCAAAATATATCTTCTCTCTACCACATGTATGCAGATGATATACAAATATATCGCCACTCAACCACTGAAAATCTTGATTCTACGGTGTCTGCTATAAATATGGACCTAACTGTTATTTATAATTGGAGCAAGCAATATGGACTGAAGGTTAATCCTGCGAAGTCGAAATCAATCATAATTGGCAGCCCTGGAATGATTTCTAAAGTTGATTGGCGTAACCTTTGCCCTATTCTTTACAACGGTGTAGCTATACCCTTTTGCGCCTCCGTTAAAGACCTTGGCATACATTTGGATCAAGATTTTTCATGGTCCACTCATATTAAAGAGCTAAGTAGGAAAATGTTTGCAACCATGAGCTCACTACGGCGCCTACGTTTTGTTCTCCCGATCCCTACCAAAGTTATGTTGGCACATTCTCTCCTTCTCTCTATTCTAGATTATGCGGACGCAAGCTATTTGAATCTGACTGAGGACCAACTGAACAAACTTGAGCGTCTCCAAAATCTTGCTATTCGGTTCATATTTGGCTTGCGCAAGTATGACCACGTATCTGAATTTCGTCAAAAGCTCAAGTGGCTCCCTATTCGCCGTCGCCGGGATCTGCACGTACTTTCGCTTCTGTACTGTGTGTTATTTAATCCCAAAACACCTCCTTACTTGAAGGATAAGTTTAACTTTGTAGGAGCGGCATCTGACTTAAGATCTTGTCGTATGCTGACTTTGAGCATGCCATTCCACAAGACGAAGTTTTATAAGCTTTCCTTCGCAGTTCAGGCTATCGAATTGTGGAATGCTCTCCCTACGAACATACGACAGGCAAAATCGCTTGATATGTTTAAAAATGCAGTTAAAGCTTATTATCTTGCGCAATAAGACGACTGGTTTTTATTTTTATATCACTATTAATTAATATAGCTTTTCAGAATATATATTAGTTTATTATTTTTAAATTTATTTATAAATATTTTATTTTATGTTTTTATTTGTGTATATTTTGTTTATGTATTCGTATGTAGTTATTGGTATGTAGGTTTATAATAATTTTACACCACCTATTTGTTCTCGCTCTTGTTGTCTCCTAATCTTAAGGTTGCCTGGCAGAGATCGCTTTTTAGCGATAAGGCCGCCTTTTGTATTCTACTCCAGTTTTTTTTTTTTTTTTTGTTTGTGTTTCTCTCTATTCGTCCTTTATTTTCCTAACTGTGTAGTGGTGTACAAATAAAGAGTTTAAATAAATAAATAAATAAATAAAATAACAATAAGTTTAATTTTTTTTTTTTTTTCACTAACACATTAGGCCCGTCGCGCCGCGCCACTACTATATGGGGCGAAGGTGCGAAGGTGACGGCGACGACAAAGTACCGAGTCTAAGGAGTCTGATGGCGGCGCCACACAGTGGCGTTATGTCTCTATAAAAGTGGTGGTCTTTTATTATATTATTTATTAATGGTATTTTTTTAATATCATATCAATACTGTACCCCGCACGGGGGGGAGGTAGTGACGAAAAATAAGGATACGAGGTCTCGTAATCGCAATGAGTTTCTGCGACTACCATTGTTTGTCGCGGGTAACGGGGAATCAGGGTTCGATTCCGGTGAGGGAGCCTGAGAATCTGCTACCACATCCAAGGAAGGCAGCAGGCGCGCAAATTACCCCCTCCCGGCACGGGGAGGTAGGGGTAGGTAGTGACGAAAAATAATGATACGGGACTCTTACGAGGCCTCGTAATCGGAATGAGTACACTTCAAATATTTTAACGAGGTAAAATTTAAGGGCATTGAGGGTCTGGTGCCAGTGGTGGTTGATTAGATGCACACACTATACTTTTATAATTATCCTATACAAGTACCAGTACAATTATTAAATATAGACGCGCAAGGTCGTTACACGAACCGCTTACCATTATAGTAAAGTACTATGCAAACACACATAACATATACGCAATAAGGGAACTTTAAATTGGAGATTTTACCCTACCACACCCGTCTGTCTCATTTTGAAAACTATTCAAAATAATTGCTATTTTTCATTCTCATTCAAATATAAATAATAGTAAAAAATAATATATAATTTTTGACTGAACTGAACCCAAGTGCCCCTCATATACATGTTCTAACCTAACCTAACCTAAATCTAGTTTTGATTCCTTTAGACTTTAGATTCAAGATTTAATGTGAATATATGCATTAATAAAAACTCATTACTATTTTAATACTAGTTATGCTGCTGTTGATGCACTGATGAAAGCCAGATAGCTAGATCAGTGTTTAGTTAGTCGTAGTTGCCGGTGGGCTTAGGTCTAAAGGAATCCAAACTAGTTTTAAAAGGTTTGGATAGGTTAGGTTAGGTTAGAACATGAATAAGACGGGTGCCCGGCCTGCGGCCGGGCACCTAGGTTCCGTTTAAAAAAAATAAAAACAAAAAAAAAACGTACCACTACAAAGTACTCTTGTTTATATTAGAAGATATTGTAAAATAACAATAAGTTTAATTTTTTTTTTTTTTTCACTAACACATTAGGCCCGTCGCGCCGCGCCACTACTATATGGGGCGAAGGTGCGAAGGTGACGGCGACGACAAAGTACCGAGTCTAAGGAGTCTGATGGCGGCGCCACACAGTGGCGTTATGTCTCTATAAAAGTGGTGGTCTTTTATTATATTATTTATTAATGGTATTTTTTTAATATCATATCAATACTGTACCCCGCACGGGGGGGAGGTAGTGACGAAAAATAAGGATACGAGGTCTCGTAATCGCAATGAGTTTCTGCGACTACCATTGTTTGTCGCGGGTAACGGGGAATCAGGGTTCGATTCCGGTGAGGGAGCCTGAGAATCTGCTACCACATCCAAGGAAGGCAGCAGGCGCGCAAATTACCCCCTCCCGGCACGGGGAGGTAGGGGTAGGTAGTGACGAAAAATAATGATACGGGACTCTTACGAGGCCTCGTAATCGGAATGAGTACACTTCAAATATTTTAACGAGGTAAAATTTAAGGGCATTGAGGGTCTGGTGCCAGTGGTGGTTGATTAGATGCACACACTATACTTTTATAATTATCCTATACAAGTACCAGTACAATTATTAAATATAGACGCGCAAGGTCGTTACACGAACCGCTTACCATTATAGTAAAGTACTATGCAAACACACATAACATATACGCAATAAGGGAACTTTAAATTGGAGATTTTACCCTACCACACCCGTCTGTCTCATTTTGAAAACTATTCAAAATAATTGCTATTTTTCATTCTCATTCAAATATAAATAATAGTAAAAAATAATATATAATTTTTGACTGAACTGAACCCAAGTGCCCCTCATATACATGTTCTAACCTAACCTAACCTAAATCTAGTTTTGATTCCTTTAGACTTTAGATTCAAGATTTAATGTGAATATATGCATTAATAAAAACTCATTACTATTTTAATACTAGTTATGCTGCTGTTGATGCACTGATGAAAGCCAGATAGCTAGATCAGTGTTTAGTTAGTCGTAGTTGCCGGTGGGCTTAGGTCTAAAGGAATCCAAACTAGTTTTAAAAGGTTTGGATAGGTTAGGTTAGGTTAGAACATGAATAAGACGGGTGTCCGGCCTGCGGCCGGGCACTTAGGTTCCGTTTAAAAAAAATAAAAACAAAAAAAAAACGTACCACTACAAAGTACTCTTGTTTATATTAGAAGATATTGTAAAATAACAATAAGTTTAATTTTTTTTTTTTTTTCACTAACACATTAGGCCCGTCGCGCCGCGCCACTACTATATGGGGCGAAGGTGCGAAGGTGACGGCGACGACAAAGTACCGAGTCTAAGGAGTCTGATGGCGGCGCCACACAGTGGCGTTATGTCTCTATAAAAGTGGTGGTCTTTTATTATATTATTTATTAATGGTATTTTTTTAATATCATATCAATACTGTACCCCGCACGGGGGGGAGGTAGTGACGAAAAATAAGGATACGAGGTCTCGTAATCGCAATGAGTTTCTGCGACTACCATTGTTTGTCGCGGGTAACGGGGAATCAGGGTTCGATTCCGGTGAGGGAGCCTGAGAATCTGCTACCACATCCAAGGAAGGCAGCAGGCGCGCAAATTACCCCCTCCCGGCACGGGGAGGTAGGGGTAGGTAGTGACGAAAAATAATGATACGGGACTCTTACGAGGCCTCGTAATCGGAATGAGTACACTTCAAATATTTTAACGAGGTAAAATTTAAGGGCATTGAGGGTCTGGTGCCAGTGGTGGTTGATTAGATGCACACACTATACTTTTATAATTATCCTATACAAGTACCAGTACAATTATTAAATATAGACGCGCAAGGTCGTTACACGAACCGCTTACCATTATAGTAAAGTACTATGCAAACACACATAACATATACGCAATAAGGGAACTTTAAATTGGAGATTTTACCCTACCACACCCGTCTGTCTCATTTTGAAAACTATTCAAAATAATTGCTATTTTTCATTCTCATTCAAATATAAATAATAGTAAAAAATAATATATAATTTTTGACTGAACTGAACCCAAGTGCCCCTCATATACATGTTCTAACCTAACCTAACCTAAATCTAGTTTTGATTCCTTTAGACTTTAGATTCAAGATTTAATGTGAATATATGCATTAATAAAAACTCATTACTATTTTAATACTAGTTATGCTGCTGTTGATGCACTGATGAAAGCCAGATAGCTAGATCAGTGTTTAGTTAGTCGTAGTTGCCGGTGGGCTTAGGTCTAAAGGAATCCAAACTAGTTTTAAAAGGTTTGGATAGGTTAGGTTAGGTTAGAACATGAATAAGACGGGTGCCCGGCCTGCGGCCGGGGCACTTAGGTTCCGTTTAAAAAAAATAAAAACAAAAAAAAAACGTACCACTACAAAGTACTCTTGTTTATATTAGAAGATATTGTAAAATAACAATAAGTTTAATTTTTTTTTTTTTTTTCACTAACACATTAGGCCCGTCGCGCCGCGCCACTACTATATGGGGCGAAGGTGCGAAGGTGACGGCGACGACAAAGTACCGAGTCTAAGGAGTCTGATGGCGGCGCCACACAGTGGCGTTATGTCTCTATAAAAGTGGTGGTCTTTTATTATATTATTTATTAATGGTATTTTTTTAATATCATATCAATACTGTACCCCGCACGGGGGGGAGGTAGTGACGAAAAATAAGGATACGAGGTCTCGTAATCGCAATGAGTTTCTGCGACTACCATTGTTTGTCGCGGGTAACGGGGAATCAGGGTTCGATTCCGGTGAGGGAGCCTGAGAATCTGCTACCACATCCAAGGAAGGCAGCAGGCGCGCAAATTACCCCCTCCCGGCACGGGGAGGTAGGGGTAGGTAGTGACGAAAAATAATGATACGGGACTCTTACGAGGCCTCGTAATCGGAATGAGTACACTTCAAATATTTTAACGAGGTAAAATTTAAGGGCATTGAGGGTCTGGTGCCAGTGGTGGTTGATTAGATGCACACACTATACTTTTATAATTATCCTATACAAGTACCAGTACAATTATTAAATATAGACGCGCAAGGTCGTTACACGAACCGCTTACCATTATAGTAAAGTACTATGCAAACACACAAAACATATACGCAATAAGGGAACTTTAAATTGGAGATTTTACCCTACCACACCCGTCTGTCTCATTTTGAAAACTATTCAAAATAATTGCTATTTTTCATTCTCATTCAAATATAAATAATAGTAAAAAATAATATATAATTTTTGACTGAACTGAACCCAAGTGCCCCTCATATACATGTTCTAACCTAACCTAACCTAAATCTAGTTTTGATTCCTTTAGACTTTAGATTCAAGATTTAATGTGAATATATGCATTAATAAAAACTCATTACTATTTTAATACTAGTTATGCTGCTGTTGATGCACTGATGAAAGCCAGATAGCTAGATCAGTGTTTAGTTAGTCGTAGTTGCCGGTGGGCTTAGGTCTAAAGGAATCCAAACTAGTTTTAAAAGGTTTGGATAGGTTAGGTTAGGTTAGAACATGAATAAGACGGGTGCCCGGCCTGCGGCCGGGGCACTTAGGTTCCGTTTAAAAAAAATAAAAACAAAAAAAAAACGTACCACTACAAAGTACTCTTGTTTATATTAGAAGATATTGTAAAATAACAATAAGTTTAATTTTTTTTTTTTTTTCACTAACACATTAGGCCCGTCGCGCCGCGCCACTACTATATGGGGCGAAGGTGCGAAGGTGACGGCGACGACAAAGTACCGAGTCTAAGGAGTCTGATGGCGGCGCCACACAGTGGCGTTATGTCTCTATAAAAGTGGTGGTCTTTTATTATATTATTTATTAATGGTATTTTTTTAATATCATATCAATACTGTACCCCGCACGGGGGGGAGGTAGTGACGAAAAATAAGGATACGAGGTCTCGTAATCGCAATGAGTTTCTGCGACTACCATTGTTTGTCGCGGGTAACGGGGAATCAGGGTTCGATTCCGGTGAGGGAGCCTGAGAATCTGCTACCACATCCAAGGAAGGCAGCAGGCGCGCAAATTACCCCCTCCCGGCACGGGGAGGTAGGGGTAGGTAGTGACGAAAAATAATGATACGGGACTCTTACGAGGCCTCGTAATCGGAATGAGTACACTTCAAATATTTTAACGAGGTAAAATTTAAGGGCATTGAGGGTCTGGTGCCAGTGGTGGTTGATTAGATGCACACACTATACTTTTATAATTATCCTATACAAGTACCAGTACAATTATTAAATATAGACGCGCAAGGTCGTTACACGAACCGCTTACCATTATAGTAAAGTACTATGCAAACACACATAACATATACGCAATAAGGGAACTTTAAATTGGAGATTTTACCCTACCACACCCGTCTGTCTCATTTTGAAAACTATTCAAAATAATTGCTATTTTTCATTCTCATTCAAATATAAATAATAGTAAAAAATAATATATAATTTTTGACTGAACTGAACCCAAGTGCCCCTCATATACATGTTCTAACCTAACCTAACCTAAATCTAGTTTTGATTCCTTTAGACTTTAGATTCAAGATTTAATGTGAATATATGCATTAATAAAAACTCATTACTATTTTAATACTAGTTATGCTGCTGTTGATGCACTGATGAAAGCCAGATAGCTAGATCAGTGTTTAGTTAGTCGTAGTTGCCGGTGGGCTTAGGTCTAAAGGAATCCAAACTAGTTTTAAAAGGTTTGGATAGGTTAGGTTAGGTTAGAACATGAATAAGACGGGTGCCCGGCCTGCGGCCGGGGCACTTAGGTTCCGTTTAAAAAAAATAAAAACAAAAAAAAAACGTACCACTACAAAGTACTCTTGTTTATATTAGAAGATATTGTAAAATAACAATAAGTTTAATTTTTTTTTTTTTTTTCACTAACACATTAGGCCCGTCGCGCCGCGCCACTACTATATGGGGCGAAGGTGCGAAGGTGACGGCGACGACAAAGTACCGAGTCTAAGGAGTCTGATGGCGGCGCCACACAGTGGCGTTATGTCTCTATAAAAGTGGTGGTCTTTTATTATATTATTTATTAATGGTATTTTTTTAATATCATATCAATACTGTACCCCGCACGGGGGGGAGGTAGTGACGAAAAATAAGGATACGAGGTCTCGTAATCGCAATGAGTTTCTGCGACTACCATTGTTTGTCGCGGGTAACGGGGAATCAGGGTTCGATTCCGGTGAGGGAGCCTGAGAATCTGCTACCACATCCAAGGAAGGCAGCAGGCGCGCAAATTACCCCCTCCCGGCACGGGGAGGTAGGGGTAGGTAGTGACGAAAAATAATGATACGGGACTCTTACGAGGCCTCGTAATCGGAATGAGTACACTTCAAATATTTTAACGAGGTAAAATTTAAGGGCATTGAGGGTCTGGTGCCAGTGGTGGTTGATTAGATGCACACACTATACTTTTATAATTATCCTATACAAGTACCAGTACAATTATTAAATATAGACGCGCAAGGTCGTTACACGAACCGCTTACCATTATAGTAAAGTACTATGCAAACACACATAACATATACGCAATAAGGGAACTTTAAATTGGAGATTTTACCCTACCACACCCGTCTGTCTCATTTTGAAAACTATTCAAAATAATTGCTATTTTTCATTCTCATTCAAATATAAATAATAGTAAAAAATAATATATAATTTTTGACTGAACTGAACCCAAGTGCCCCTCATATACATGTTCTAACCTAACCTAACCTAAATCTAGTTTTGATTCCTTTAGACTTTAGATTCAAGATTTAATGTGAATATATGCATTAATAAAAACTCATTACTATTTTAATACTAGTTATGCTGCTGTTGATGCACTGATGAAAGCCAGATAGCTAGATCAGTGTTTAGTTAGTCGTAGTTGCCGGTGGGCTTAGGTCTAAAGGAATCCAAACTAGTTTTAAAAGGTTTGGATAGGTTAGGTTAGGTTAGAACATGAATAAGACGGGTGTCCGGCCTGCGGCCGGGCACTTAGGTTCCGTTTAAAAAAAATAAAAACAAAAAAAAAACGTACCACTACAAAGTACTCTTGTTTATATTAGAAGATATTGTAAAATAACAATAAGTTTAATTTTTTTTTTTTTTTCACTAACACATTAGGCCCGTCGCGCCGCGCCACTACTATATGGGGCGAAGGTGCGAAGGTGACGGCGACGACAAAGTACCGAGTCTAAGGAGTCTGATGGCGGCGCCACACAGTGGCGTTATGTCTCTATAAAAGTGGTGGTCTTTTATTATATTATTTATTAATGGTATTTTTTTAATATCATATCAATACTGTACCCCGCACGGGGGGGAGGTAGTGACGAAAAATAAGGATACGAGGTCTCGTAATCGCAATGAGTTTCTGCGACTACCATTGTTTGTCGCGGGTAACGGGGAATCCGGGTTCGATTCCGGTGAGGGAGCCTGAGAATCTGCTACCACATCCAAGGAAGGCAGCAGGCGCGCAAATTACCCCCTCCCGGCACGGGGAGGTAGGGGTAGGTAGTGACGAAAAATAATGATACGGGACTCTTACGAGGCCTCGTAATCGGAATGAGTACACTTCAAATATTTTAACGAGGTAAAATTTAAGGGCATTGAGGGTCTGGTGCCAGTGGTGGTTGATTAGATGCACACACTATACTTTTATAATTATCCTATACAAGTACCAGTACAATTATTAAATATAGACGCGCAAGGTCGTTACACGAACCGCTTACCATTATAGTAAAGTACTATGCAAACACACATAACATATACGCAATAAGGGAACTTTAAATTGGAGATTTTACCCTACCACACCCGTCTGTCTCATTTTGAAAACTATTCAAAATAATTGCTATTTTTCATTCTCATTCAAATATAAATAATAGTAAAAAATAATATATAATTTTTGACTGAACTGAACCCAAGTGCCCCTCATATACATGTTCTAACCTAACCTAACCTAAATCTAGTTTTGATTCCTTTAGACTTTAGATTCAAGATTTAATGTGAATATATGCATTAATAAAAACTCATTACTATTTTAATACTAGTTATGCTGCTGTTGATGCACTGATGAAAGCCAGATAGCTAGATCAGTGTTTAGTTAGTCGTAGTTGCCGGTGGGCTTAGGTCTAAAGGAATCCAAACTAGTTTTAAAAGGTTTGGATAGGTTAGGTTAGGTTAGAACATGAATAAGACGGGTGTCCGGCCTGCGGCCGGGCACTTAGGTTCCGTTTAAAAAAAATAAAAACAAAAAAAAAACGTACCACTACAAAGTACTCTTGTTTATATTAGAAGATATTGTAAAATAACAATAAGTTTAATTTTTTTTTTTTTTTCACTAACACATTAGGCCCGTCGCGCCGCGCCACTACTATATGGGGCGAAGGTGCGAAGGTGACGGCGACGACAAAGTACCGAGTCTAAGGAGTCTGATGGCGGCGCCACACAGTGGCGTTATGTCTCTATAAAAGTGGTGGTCTTTTATTATATTATTTATTAATGGTATTTTTTTAATATCATATCAATACTGTACCCCGCACGGGGGGGAGGTAGTGACGAAAAATAAGGATACGAGGTCTCGTAATCGCAATGAGTTTCTGCGACTACCATTGTTTGTCGCGGGTAACGGGGAATCAGGGTTCGATTCCGGTGAGGGAGCCTGAGAATCTGCTACCACATCCAAGGAAGGCAGCAGGCGCGCAAATTACCCCCTCCCGGCACGGGGAGGTAGGGGTAGGTAGTGACGAAAAATAATGATACGGGACTCTTACGAGGCCTCGTAATCGGAATGAGTACACTTCAAATATTTTAACGAGGTAAAATTTAAGGGCATTGAGGGTCTGGTGCCAGTGGTGGTTGATTAGATGCACACACTATACTTTTATAATTATCCTATACAAGTACCAGTACAATTATTAAATATAGACGCGCAAGGTCGTTACACGAACCGCTTACCATTATAGTAAAGTACTATGCAAACACACATAACATATACGCAATAAGGGAACTTTAAATTGGAGATTTTACCCTACCACACCCGTCTGTCTCATTTTGAAAACTATTCAAAATAATTGCTATTTTTCATTCTCATTCAAATATAAATAATAGTAAAAAATAATATATAATTTTTGACTGAACTGAACCCAAGTGCCCCTCATATACATGTTCTAACCTAACCTAACCTAAATCTAGTTTTGATTCCTTTAGACTTTAGATTCAAGATTTAATGTGAATATATGCATTAATAAAAACTCATTACTATTTTAATACTAGTTATGCTGCTGTTGATGCACTGATGAAAGCCAGATAGCTAGATCAGTGTTTAGTTAGTCGTAGTTGCCGGTGGGCTTAGGTCTAAAGGAATCCAAACTAGTTTTAAAAGGTTTGGATAGGTTAGGTTAGGTTAGAACATGAATAAGACGGGTGTCCGGCCTGCGGCCGGGCACTTAGGTTCCGTTTAAAAAAAATAAAAACAAAAAAAAAACGTACCACTACAAAGTACTCTTGTTTATATTAGAAGATATTGTAAAATAACAATAAGTTTAATTTTTTTTTTTTTTTCACTAACACATTAGGCCCGTCGCGCCGCGCCACTACTATATGGGGCGAAGGTGCGAAGGTGACGGCGACGACAAAGTACCGAGTCTAAGGAGTCTGATGGCGGCGCCACACAGTGGCGTTATGTCTCTATAAAAGTGGTGGTCTTTTATTATATTATTTATTAATGGTATTTTTTTAATATCATATCAATACTGTACCCCGCACGGGGGGGAGGTAGTGACGAAAAATAAGGATACGAGGTCTCGTAATCGCAATGAGTTTCTGCGACTACCATTGTTTGTCGCGGGTAACGGGGAATCAGGGTTCGATTCCGGTGAGGGAGCCTGAGAATCTGCTACCACATCCAAGGAAGGCAGCAGGCGCGCAAATTACCCCCTCCCGGCACGGGGAGGTAGGGGTAGGTAGTGACGAAAAATAATGATACGGGACTCTTACGAGGCCTCGTAATCGGAATGAGTACACTTCAAATATTTTAACGAGGTAAAATTTAAGGGCATTGAGGGTCTGGTGCCAGTGGTGGTTGATTAGATGCACACACTATACTTTTATAATTATCCTATACAAGTACCAGTACAATTATTAAATATAGACGCGCAAGGTCGTTACACGAACCGCTTACCATTATAGTAAAGTACTATGCAAACACACATAACATATACGCAATAAGGGAACTTTAAATTGGAGATTTTACCCTACCACACCCGTCTGTCTCATTTTGAAAACTATTCAAAATAATTGCTATTTTTCATTCTCATTCAAATATAAATAATAGTAAAAAATAATATATAATTTTTGACTGAACTGAACCCAAGTGCCCCTCATATACATGTTCTAACCTAACCTAACCTAAATCTAGTTTTGATTCCTTTAGACTTTAGATTCAAGATTTAATGTGAATATATGCATTAATAAAAACTCATTACTATTTTAATACTAGTTATGCTGCTGTTGATGCACTGATGAAAGCCAGATAGCTAGATCAGTGTTTAGTTAGTCGTAGTTGCCGGTGGGCTTAGGTCTAAAGGAATCCAAACTAGTTTTAAAAGGTTTGGATAGGTTAGGTTAGGTTAGAACATGAATAAGACGGGTGTCCGGCCTGCGGCCGGGCACTTAGGTTCCGTTTAAAAAAAATAAAAACAAAAAAAAAACGTACCACTACAAAGTACTCTTGTTTATATTAGAAGATATTGTAAAATAACAATAAGTTTAATTTTTTTTTTTTTTTCACTAACACATTAGGCCCGTCGCGCCGCGCCACTACTATATGGGGCGAAGGTGCGAAGGTGACGGCGACGACAAAGTACCGAGTCTAAGGAGTCTGATGGCGGCGCCACACAGTGGCGTTATGTCTCTATAAAAGTGGTGGTCTTTTATTATATTATTTATTAATGGTATTTTTTTAATATCATATCAATACTGTACCCCGCACGGGGGGGAGGTAGTGACGAAAAATAAGGATACGAGGTCTCGTAATCGCAATGAGTTTCTGCGACTACCATTGTTTGTCGCGGGTAACGGGGAATCAGGGTTCGATTCCGGTGAGGGAGCCTGAGAATCTGCTACCACATCCAAGGAAGGCAGCAGGCGCGCAAATTACCCCCTCCCGGCACGGGGAGGTAGGGGTAGGTAGTGACGAAAAATAATGATACGGGACTCTTACGAGGCCTCGTAATCGGAATGAGTACACTTCAAATATTTTAACGAGGTAAAATTTAAGGGCATTGAGGGTCTGGTGCCAGTGGTGGTTGATTAGATGCACACACTATACTTTTATAATTATCCTATACAAGTACCAGTACAATTATTAAATATAGACGCGCAAGGTCGTTACACGAACCGCTTACCATTATAGTAAAGTACTATGCAAACACACATAACATATACGCAATAAGGGAACTTTAAATTGGAGATTTTACCCTACCACACCCGTCTGTCTCATTTTGAAAACTATTCAAAATAATTGCTATTTTTCATTCTCATTCAAATATAAATAATAGTAAAAAATAATATATAATTTTTGACTGAACTGAACCCAAGTGCCCCTCATATACATGTTCTAACCTAACCTAACCTAAATCTAGTTTTGATTCCTTTAGACTTTAGATTCAAGATTTAATGTGAATATATGCATTAATAAAAACTCATTACTATTTTAATACTAGTTATGCTGCTGTTGATGCACTGATGAAAGCCAGATAGCTAGATCAGTGTTTAGTTAGTCGTAGTTGCCGGTGGGCTTAGGTCTAAAGGAATCCAAACTAGTTTTAAAAGGTTTGGATAGGTTAGGTTAGGTTAGAACATGAATAAGACGGGTGTCCGGCCTGCGGCCGGGCACTTAGGTTCCGTTTAAAAAAAATAAAAACAAAAAAAAAACGTACCACTACAAAGTACTCTTGTTTATATTAGAAGATATTGTAAAATAAAAATAAGTTTAATTTTTTTTTTTTTTTCACTAACACATTAGGCCCGTCGCGCCGCGCCACTACTATATGGGGCGAAGGTGCGAAGGTGACGGCGACGACAAAGTACCGAGTCTAAGGAGTCTGATGGCGGCGCCACACAGTGGCGTTATGTCTCTATAAAAGTGGTGGTCTTTTATTATATTATTTATTAATGGTATTTTTTTAATATCATATCAATACTGTACCCCGCACGGGGGGGAGGTAGTGACGAAAAATAAGGATACGAGGTCTCGTAATCGCAATGAGTTTCTGCGACTACCATTGTTTGTCGCGGGTAACGGGGAATCAGGGTTCGATTCCGGTGAGGGAGCCTGAGAATCTGCTACCACATCCAAGGAAGGCAGCAGGCGCGCAAATTACCCCCTCCCGGCACGGGGAGGTAGGGGTAGGTAGTGACGAAAAATAATGATACGGGACTCTTACGAGGCCTCGTAATCGGAATGAGTACACTTCAAATATTTTAACGAGGTAAAATTTAAGGGCATTGAGGGTCTGGTGCCAGTGGTGGTTGATTAGATGCACACACTATACTTTTATAATTATCCTATACAAGTACCAGTACAATTATTAAATATAGACGCGCAAGGTCGTTACACGAACCGCTTACCATTATAGTAAAGTACTATGCAAACACACATAACATATACGCAATAAGGGAACTTTAAATTGGAGATTTTACCCTACCACACCCGTCTGTCTCATTTTGAAAACTATTCAAAATAATTGCTATTTTTCATTCTCATTCAAATATAAATAATAGTAAAAAATAATATATAATTTTTGACTGAACTGAACCCAAGTGCCCCTCATATACATGTTCTAACCTAACCTAACCTAAATCTAGTTTTGATTCCTTTAGACTTTAGATTCAAGATTTAATGTGAATATATGCATTAATAAAAACTCATTACTATTTTAATACTAGTTATGCTGCTGTTGATGCACTGATGAAAGCCAGATAGCTAGATCAGTGTTTAGTTAGTCGTAGTTGCCGGTGGGCTTAGGTCTAAAGGAATCCAAACTAGTTTTAAAAGGTTTGGATAGGTTAGGTTAGGTTAGAACATGAATAAGACGGGTGTCCGGCCTGCGGCCGGGCACTTAGGTTCCGTTTAAAAAAAATAAAAACAAAAAAAAAACGTACCACTACAAAGTACTCTTGTTTATATTAGAAGATATTGTAAAATAACAATAAGTTTAATTTTTTTTTTTTTTTCACTAACACATTAGGCCCGTCGCGCCGCGCCACTACTATATGGGGCGAAGGTGCGAAGGTGACGGCGACGACAAAGTACCGAGTCTAAGGAGTCTGATGGCGGCGCCACACAGTGGCGTTATGTCTCTATAAAAGTGGTGGTCTTTTATTATATTATTTATTAATGGTATTTTTTTAATATCATATCAATACTGTACCCCGCACGGGGGGGAGGTAGTGACGAAAAATAAGGATACGAGGTCTCGTAATCGCAATGAGTTTCTGCGACTACCATTGTTTGTCGCGGGTAACGGGGAATCAGGGTTCGATTCCGGTGAGGGAGCCTGAGAATCTGCTACCACATCCAAGGAAGGCAGCAGGCGCGCAAATTACCCCCTCCCGGCACGGGGAGGTAGGGGTAGGTAGTGACGAAAAATAATGATACGGGACTCTTACGAGGCCTCGTAATCGGAATGAGTACACTTCAAATATTTTAACGAGGTAAAATTTAAGGGCATTGAGGGTCTGGTGCCAGTGGTGGTTGATTAGATGCACACACTATACTTTTATAATTATCCTATACAAGTACCAGTACAATTATTAAATATAGACGCGCAAGGTCGTTACACGAACCGCTTACCATTATAGTAAAGTACTATGCAAACACACATAACATATACGCGAT
>NW_024396975.1:5000-15000 GCF_905163445.1 Pararge aegeria | reverse complement strand
TAGGTTAGGTTAGGTTAGGTTAGGTTAGGTTAGGTTAGGTTAGGTTAGGTTAGGTTAGGTTAGGTTAGGTTAGGTTAGGTTAGGTTTTTTTTTTTTTTTTTTTTTTTTTTTTTTTTTAAATACTCCAAGGTTCCTTGGAGCAACCCTTTTCCTCCGACATGGTGGTCGGAGACCTTGTACATCCGTTTTCTATTTCATAGAACTTAGTTAAGGATAATATAGATATAATAAGATTATTGTTTTATTGTATGTTGTTTCATTTGATATGCTATAATATTAAATATGTTTATTTCTTTTATTCTTATAATATAAGGTAAACATATTTCTTTCATTATGCATGCTGTAGTGTTGTGGTATGGTTGCTGTTTACGTTTGTGTATTGTGTTATGTGTTTGAGTGCTGTGTAATTGTTTCTATGGTTCTTGGTTGTAGATATATTTGAATGCGTTGTGTCTTATTTATCGTTCCAATTTGTATTTCTATGTAATTTCTTTATTTATTTATTATAATTAGGGTAATGAAAAGGGTCAGAATTTATTATTTATTGTTTATTAATTTTAACAACTATTTTTAAAAGATATTTATATATAAGTGATAGATAATTAGTATAATATGAATACCTAATTTGTTAACTCAGTAACCAACTCAATATTCATACATTATACATTTTATTTTGCCGGTGATCAAACTTGGCGACGCATTGGTGGTAATCTCGGATACGGTTGTGATGATGGCGACATTTGGTGGGTGGAATTTCCTAGTTATTATATTGTAGATTTTTGGTTTTGTAAGGGCTAATAGTTGTGTTTTATTTTTAATTTTTCCGCTGTTATTTTCCATCAAAATTTGTTCGGATTTCGCATGAAACCCGCTCAATTTTGTTTTATAGCATTGTGTGTGAATATTAGATATTATAATTTTTTTGTATTTTAGTATTATTGTGCCGTGATCCGAGCTCACCACTCTGCCATCGCTCAGTTCATGCGAGGCTATATCTGTGACGCCTTCAGCAATAGGCGACGCTCATTCTTGCTAGCCCGTCCCATTTTTTTCGAATTGGACATTCTTTAGAAAAAGTGTCATGATCCGCCTTTTCCAATTTAGCCACCCGGCAGTTACGGCATGTCGCCTTTTCGCCTGCTGTCCAGTGGGGGCAATCTCTGCGCAGGTGCGGCCCGGTGCAATGACTGCACTGGTCTACCGCCTCCGCGCAGAGCTTCTTGCCATGTCCGTATGCCAGACATCGTGTGCATTGGATCAATGGCGATTGGTCTTCAACCAGCACCCTCTGCAGATCGATATGCGCCCTGCCTACTTGTGTCAGGCTTTGCCATACTGGTGGCGATACCTGCAGGACTGCGTGGCACTCGAGCGGATTTCTTGCCTTCCGTCGATACCTCACAGCAGCCCTGTAGTTTCCTTCAGGTATCGCCCCCAGTATGTGCGCATTTTGTGTTTGCAGGGCGCATAGTATGTCCTCATCTGTGTTGTAGTTAAGGACGTTCTTGAGAATGACTAGGGGGTCCTTATTCTCTTTTTCCTCTATGAGAAGTGTTGGGTTTCCAGACCTAAGCCTATCCGCCACCTTGGCCAGCTCGTCCCGGGTTTGGCAACCCAACACCACTTTTTGGTCTCTAACTTTCCTGAGCCTGTCCACTCGCAGGCCGGAGGTTTTCGCACTCACTGCATTCCGTATCTTGCCGATGACATCTTCGCTTGTGTCCTGAGTGTCAGCTGAGGATATAATTAGTGAATGGACAGACTGAGGATGAGGGATAAGAGTCGGGGCCGATTTTGTGGTTGCGGCCATGGCCGCATAGGTAACGCCGTTGGTTTCCAGATTTACGCATAGCTGGTTCACTGCAGTTCTGACGGCTCCCATGTCAGCCCTAGCCGCAGCCACAATTTCCCTTTGCTGTTCAAGTTCTGTTTTGAGCTCCTTTGACCAGTCAGTGGAAACAGTCGGGACGACGGGAGACGGAGAGCAGGCCTCATACCTCTCGACAACTGAGTATAAGCCGTAGAGGCAATCGGTCACTGTCCCTTTTATAGTTGCTTTTATGTTGCCCGACTGCTCCAACTGATTTAAAGCCTCTTCGTAGATACGCTTTGCTAGTGATGTCAGATCCTCCATTGGACATTCAAGAGCCATATCCACGAAGGAGGCAGAACTAGAGCTTTGCTCGAACAGCTGCCTACGAGTGCTCAAGTCGACAAGCTTTAAATTTATTTTCTTTGATCTGGTCGATCTGGGTGCGACTGCTTTGGTAGAAGGCGACATGTCCTTGATTATAGCGATTGGTAATTGATAATTAAACTAACCTAACCAGGAATTAAGATAAACCTATAATGTCAAGTGGTGAGAGGGGTAAAGTGCCTCTCAACAGTCAATAAAAATAATAATTTAATAAAGACTAAAGACTAAGGTTGTGTATAGGGCAACCCCAGGCGTCAGACACACGATCCCACCCAAAGGTCACTAAATTGGTCTTTAAAGTTTTTGCCGGTCTCTTTACGGTATTGCTCCTCTCCTACACCCACAATAACCGATATAGGGCGGGTTGGGTGGGCAAGCAGGCCAGGAATCGCACCCCGACAGTGGACTCGTAAAAAGTCTCGACCAGGAGCGGCGGTAAGTGTGTTTAGTAGTCAATTTCTTGAATGAAATCACTCAAAGTATGGCAGTTTTGTAGGGCCTATGAAGCCTCGGTTCAAAATTTTTGTCTTTTTAGACAGTCTAAAGTGTGCGAAATTCGCGTGCGCGCCGCTCTCGCGCGTGCGGGTGTCGTGCAGTCCAGTGAGGAGCACACGCTTATGTGGAAATTTTGTTTGAAAATTTAGAAACTCGGAAAATTTTCGGAAAAAGTCCAAAATTTTTCCAGTGAAATTAATTATTTTTCTTTTTGCAGGGTGGCGCAGAAGGCCAGGAATCGCACCCCGACAGTGGACTCGTAAAAAGTCTCGACCAGGAGCGGCGGTAAGTGTGTTTAGTAGTCAATTTCTTGAATGAAATCACTCAAAGTATGGCAGTTTTGTAGGGCCTATGAAGCCTCGGTTCAAAATTTTTGTCTTTTTAGACAGTCTAAAGTGTGCGAAATTCGCGTGCGCGCCGCTCTCGCGCGTGCGGGTGTCGTGCAGTCCAGTGAGGAGCACACGCTTATGTGGAAATTTTGTTTGAAAATTTAGAAACTCGGAAAATTTTCGGAAAAAGTCCAAAAATTTTCCAGTGAAATTAATTATTTTTCTTTTTGCAGGGTGGCGCAGAAGGCCAGGAATCGCACCCCGACAGTGGACTCGTAAAAAGTCTCGACCAGGAGCGGCGGTAAGTGTGTTTAGTAGTCAATTTCTTGAATGAAATCACTCAAAGTATGGCAGTTTTGTAGGGCCTATGAAGCCTCGGTTCAAAATTTTTGTCTTTTTAGACAGTCTAAAGTGTGCGAAATTCGCGTGCGCGCCGCTCTCGCGCGTGCGGGTGTCGTGCAGTCCAGTGAGGAGCACACGCTTATGTGGAAATTTTGTTTGAAAATTTAGAAACTCGGAAAATTTTCGGAAAAACTCCAAAATTTTTCCAGTGAAATTAATTATTTTTCTTTTTGCAGGGTGGCGCAGAAGGCCAGGAATCGCACCCCGACAGTGGACTCGTAAAAAGTCTCGACCAGGAGCGGCGGTAAGTGTGTTTAGTAGTCAATTTCTTGAATGAAATCACTCAAAGTATGGCAGTTTTGTAGGGCCTATGAAGCCTCGGTTCAAAATTTTTGTCTTTTTAGACAGTCTAAAGTGTGCGAAATTCGCGTGCGCGCCGCTCTCGCGCGTGCGGGTGTCGTGCAGTCCAGTGAGGAGCACACGCTTATGTGGAAATTTTGTTTGAAAATTTAGAAACTCGGAAAATTTTCGGAAAAAGTCCAAAAATTTTCCAGTGAAATTAATTATTTTTCTTTTTGCAGGGTGGCGCAGAAGGCCAGGAATCGCACCCCGACAGTGGACTCGTAAAAAGTCTCGACCAGGAGCGGCGGTAAGTGTGTTTAGTAGTCAATTTCTTGAATGAAATCACTCCGGTTAGGTTAGGTTAGGTTAGGTTAGGTTAGGTTAGGTTAGGTTAGGTTAGGTTAGGTTAGGTTAGGTTAGGTTAGGTTAGGTTAGGTTAGGTTAGGTTAGGTTAGGTTAGGTTAGGTTAGGTTAGGTTAGGTTAGGTTAGGTTAGGTTAGGTTAGGTTAGGTTAGGTTAGGTTAGGTTAGGTTAGGTTAGGTTAGGTTAGGTTAGGTTAGGTTAGGTTAGGTTAGGTTAGGTTAGGTTAGGTTAGGTTAGGTTACGTTAGGTTAGGTTAGGTTAGGTTAGGTTAGGTTAGGTTAGGTTAGGTTAGGTTAGGTTAGGTTAGGTTAGGTTAGGTTAGGTTAGGTTAGGTTAGGTTAGGTTAGGTTAGGTTAGGTTAGGTTAGGTTAGGTTAGGTTAGGTTAGGTTAGGTTAGGTTAGGTTAGGTTAGGTTAGGTTAGGTTAGGTTAGGTTAGGTTAGGTTAGGTTAGGTTAGGTTAGGTTAGGTTAGGTTAGGTTAGGTTAGGTTAGGTTAGGTTAGGTTAGGCTAGGTTAGGTTAGGTTAGGTTAGGTTAGGTTAGGTTAGGTTAGGTTAGGTTAGGTTAGGTTAGGTTAGGTTAGGTTAGGTTAGGTTAGGTTAGGTTAGGTTAGGTTAGGTTAGGTTAGGTTAGGTTACGTTAGGTTAGGTTAGGTTAGGTTAGGTTAGGTTAGGTTAGGTTAGGTTAGGTTAGGTTAGGTTAGGTTAGGTTAGGTTAGGTTAGGTTAGGTTAGGTTAGGTTAGGTTAGGTTAGGTTAGGTTAGGTTAGGTTAGGTTAGGTTAGGTTAGCTTAGGTTAGGTTAGGTTAGGTTAGGTTAGGTTAGGTTAGGTTAGGTTAGGTTAGGTTAGGTTAGGTTAGGTTAGGTTAGGTTAGGTTAGGTTAGGTTAGGTTAGGTTAGGTTAGGTTAGGTTAGGTTAGGTTAGGTTAGGTTAGGTTAGGTTAGGTTAGGTTAGGTTAGGTTAGGTTAGGTTAGGTTAGGTTAGGTTAGGTTAGGTTAGGTTAGGTTAGGTTAGGTTAGGTTAGGTTAGGTTAGGTTAGGTTAGGTTAGGTTAGGTTAGGTTAGGTTAGGTTAGGTTAGGTTAGGTTAGGTTAGGTTAGGTTAGGTTAGGTTAGGTTAGGTTAGGTTAGGTTAGGTTAGGTTAGGTTAGGTTAGGTTAGGTTAGGTTAGGTTAGGTTAGGTTAGGTTAGGTTAGGTTAGGTTAGGTTAGGTTAGGTTAGGTTAGGTTAGGTTAGGTTAGGTTAGGTTAGGTTAGGTTAGGTTAGGTTAGGTTAGGTTAGGTTAGGTTAGGTTAGGTTAGGTTAGGTTAGGTTAGGTTAGGTTAGGTTAGGTTAGGTTAGGTTAGGTTAGGTTAGGTTAGGTTAGGTTAGGTTAGGTTAGGTTAGGTTAGGTTAGGTTAGGTTAGGTTAGGTTAGGTTAGGTTAGGTTAGGTTAGGTCAGGTTAGGTTAGGTTAGGTTAGGTTAGGTTAGGTTAGGTTAGGTTAGGTTAGGTTAGGTTAGGTTAGGTTAGGTTAGGTTAGGTTAGGTTAGGTTAGGTTAGGTTAGGTTAGGTTAGGTTAGGTTAGGTTAGGTTAGGTTAGGTTAGGTTAGGTTAGGTTAGGTTAGGTTAGGTTAGGTTAGGTTAGGTTAGGTTAGGTTAGGTTAGGTTAGGTTAGGTTAGGTTAGGTTAGGTTAGGTTAGGTTAGGTTAGGTTAGGTTAGGTTAGGTTAGGTTAGGTTAGGTTAGGTTAGGTTAGGTTAGGTTAGGTTAGGTTAGGTTAGGTTAGGTTAGGTTAGGTTAGGTTAGGTTAGGTTAGGTTAGGTTAGGTTAGGTTAGGTTAGGTTAGGTTAGGTTAGGTTAGGTTAGGTTAGGTTAGGTTAGGTTAGGTTAGGTTAGGTTAGGTTAGGTTAGGTTAGGTTAGGTTAGGTTAGGTTAGGTTAGGTTAGGTTAGGTTAGGTTAGGTTAGGTTAGGTTAGGTTAGGTTAGGTTAGGTTAGGTTAGGTTAGGTTAGGTTAGGTTAGGTTAGGTTAGGTTAGGTTAGGTTAGGTTAGGTTAGGTTAGGTTAGGTTAGGTTAGGTTAGGTTAGGTTAGGTTAGGTTAGGTTAGGTTAGGTTAGGTTAGGTTAGGTTAGGTTAGGTTAGGTTAGGTTAGGTTAGGTTAGGTTAGGTTAGGTTAGGTTAGGTTAGGTTAGGTTAGGTTAGGTTAGGTTAGGTTAGGTTAGGTTAGGTTAGGTTAGGTTAGGTTAGGTTAGGTTAGGTTAGGTTAGGTTAGGTTAGGTTAGGTTAGGTTAGGTTAGGTTAGGTTAGGTTAGGTTAGGTTAGGTTAGGTTAGGTTAGGTTAGGTTAGGTTAGGTTAGGTTAGGTTAGGTTAGGTTAGGTTAGGTTAGGTTAGGTTAGGTTAGGTTAGGTTAGGTTAGGTTAGGTTAGGTTAGGTTAGGTTAGGTTAGGTTAGGTTAGGTTAGGTTAGGTTAGGTTAGGTTAGGTTAGGTTAGGTTAGGTTAGGTTAGGTTAGGTTAGGTTAGGTTAGGTTAGGTTAGGTTAGGTTAGGTTAGGTTAGGTTAGGTTAGGTTAGGTTAGGTTAGGTTAGGTTAGGTTAGGTTAGGTTAGGTTAGGTTAGGTTAGGTTAGGTTAGGTTAGGTTAGGTTAGGTTAGGTTAGGTTAGGTTAGGTTAGGTTAGATTAGGTTAGGTTAGGTTAGGTTAGGTTAGGTTAGGTTAGGTTAGGTTAGGTTAGGTTAGGTTAGGTTAGGTTAGGTTAGGTTAGGTTAGGTTAGGTTAGGTTAGGTTAGGTTAGGTTAGGTTAGGTTAGGTTAGGTTAGGTTAGGTTAGGTTAGGTTAGGTTAGGTTAGGTTAGGTTAGGTTAGGTTAGGTTAGGTTAGGTTAGGTTAGGTTAGGTTAGGTTAGGTTAGGTTAGGTTAGGTTAGGTTAGGTTAGGTTAGGTTAGGTTAGGTTAGGTTAGGTTAGGTTAGGTTAGGTTAGGTTAGGTTAGGTTAGGTTAGGTTAGGTTAGGTTAGGTTAGGTTAGGTTAGGTTAGGTTAGGTTAGGTTAGGTTAGGTTAGGTTAGGTTAGGTTAGGTTAGGTTAGGTTAGGTTAGGTTAGGTTAGGTTAGGTTAGGTTAGGTTAGGTTAGGTTAGGTTAGGTTAGGTCAGGTTAGGTTAGGTTAGGTTAGGTTAGGTTAGGTTAGGTTAGGTTAGGTTAGGTTAGGTTAGGTTAGGTTAGGTTAGGTTAGGTTAGGTTAGGTTAGGTTAGGTTAGGTTAGGTTAGGTTAGGTTAGGTTAGGTTAGGTTAGGTTAGGTTAGGTTAGGTTAGGTTAGGTTAGGTTAGGTTAGGTTAGGTTAGGTTAGGTTAGGTTAGGTTAGGTTAGGTTAGGTTAGGTTAGGTCAGGTTAGGTTAGGTTAGGTTAGGTTAGGTTAGGTTAGGTTAGGTTAGGTTAGGTTAGGTTAGGTTAGGTTAGGTTAGGTTAGGTTAGGTTAGGTTAGGTTAGGTTAGGTTAGGTTAGGTTAGGTTAGGTTAGGTTAGGTTAGGTTAGGTTAGGTTAGGTTAGGTTAGGTTAGGTTAGGTTAGGTTAGGTTAGGTTAGGTTAGGTTAGGTTAGGTTAGGTTAGGTTAGGTTAGGTTAGGTTAGGTTAGGTTAGGTTAGGTTAGGTTAGGTTAGGTTAGGTTAGGTTAGGTTAGGTTAGGTTAGGTTAGGTTAGGTTAGGTTAGGTTAGGTTAGGTTAGGTTAGGTTAGGTTAGGTTAGGTTAGGTTAGGTTAGGTTAGGTTAGGTTAGGTTAGGTTAGGTTAGGTTAGGTTAGGTTAGGTTAGGTTAGGTTAGGTTAGGTTAGGTTAGGTTAGGTTAGGTTAGGTTAGGTTAGGTTAGGTTAGGTTAGGTTAGGTTAGGTTAGGTTAGGTTAGGTTAGGTTAGGTTAGGTTAGGTTAGGTTAGGTTAGGTTAGGTTAGGTTAGGTTAGGTTAGGTTAGGTTAGGTTAGGTTAGGTTAGGTTAGGTTAGGTTAGGTTAGGTTAGGTTAGGTTAGGTTAGGTTAGGTTAGGTTAGGTTAGGTTAGGTTAGGTTAGGTTAGGTTAGGTTAGGTTAGGTTAGGTTAGGTTAGGTTAGGTTAGGTTAGGTTAGGTTAGGTTAGGTTAGGTTAGGTTAGGTTAGGTTAGGTTAGGTTAGGTTAGGTTAGGTTAGGTTAGGTTAGGTTAGGTTAGGTTAGGTTAGGTTAGGTTAGGTTAGGTTAGGTTAGGTTAGGTTAGGTTAGGTTAGGTTAGGTTAGGTTAGGTTAGGTTAGGTTAGGTTAGGTTAGGTTAGGTTAGGTTAGGTTAGGTTAGGTTAGGTTAGGTTAGGTTAGGTTAGGTTAGGTTAGGTTAGGTTAGGTTAGGTTAGGTTAGGTTAGGTTAGGTTAGGTTAGGTTAGGTTAGGTTAGGTTAGGTTAGGTTAGGTTAGGTTAGGTTAGGTTAGGTTAGGTTAGGTTAGGTTAGGTTAGGTTAGGTTAGGTTAGGTTAGGTTAGGTTAGGTTAGGTTAGGTTAGGTTAGGTTAGGTTAGGTTAGGTTAGGTTAGGTTAGGTTAGGTTAGGTTAGGTTAGGTTAGGTTAGGTTAGGTTAGGTTAGGTTAGGTTAGGTTAGGTTAGGTTAGGTTAGGTTAGGTTAGGTTAGGTTAGGTTAGGTTAGGTTAGGTTAGGTTAGGTTAGGTTAGGTTAGGTTAGGTTAGGTTAGGTTAGGTTAGGTTAGGTTAGGTTAGGTTAGGTTAGGTTAGGTTAGGTTAGGTTAGGTTAGGTTAGGTTAGGTTAGGTTAGGTTAGGTTAGGTTAGGTTAGGTTAGGTTAGGTTAGGTTAGGTTAGGTTAGGTTAGGTTAGGTTAGGTTAGGTTAGGTTAGGTTACGTTAGGTTAGGTTAGGTTAGGTTAGGTTAGGTTAGGTTAGGTTAGGTTAGGTTAGGTTAGGTTAGGTTAGGTTAGGTTAGGTTAGGTTAGGTTAGGTTAGGTTAGGTTAGGTTAGGTTAGGTTAGGTTAGGTTAGGTTAGGTTAGGTTAGGTTAGGTTAGGTTAGGTTAGGTTAGGTTAGGTTAGGTTAGGTTAGGTTAGGTTAGGTTAGGTTAGGTTAGGTTAGGTTAGGTTAGGTTAGGTTAGGTTAGGTTAGGTTAGGTTAGGTTAGGTTAGGTTAGGTTAGGTTAGGTTAGGTTAGGTTAGGTTAGGTTAGGTTAGGTTAGGTTAGGTTAGGTTAGGTTAGGTTAGGTTAGGTTAGGTTAGGTTAGGTTAGGTTAGGTTAGGTTAGGTTAGGTTAGGTTAGGTTAGGTTAGGTTAGGTTAGGTTAGGTTAGGTTAGGTTAGGTTAGGTTAGGTTAGGTTAGGTTAGGTTAGGTTAGGTTAGGTTAGGTTAGGTTAGGTTAGGTTAGGTTAGGTTAGGTTAGGTTAGGTTAGGTTAGGTTAGGTTAGGTTAGGTTAGGTTAGGTTAGGTTAGGTTAGGTTAGGTTAGGTTAGGTTAGGTTAGGTTAGGTTAGGTTAGGTTAGGTTAGGTTAGGTTAGGTTAGGTTAGGTTAGGTTAGGTTAGGTTAGGTTAGGTTAGGTTAGGTTAGGTTAGGTTAGGTTAGGTTAGGTTAGGTTAGGTTAGGTTAGGTTAGGTTAGGTTAGGTTAGGTTAGGTTAGGTTAGGTTAGGTTAGGTTAGGTTAGGTTAGGTTAGGTTAGGTTAGGTTAGGTTAGGTTAGGTTAGGTTAGGTTAGGTTAGGTTAGGTTAGGTTAGGTTAGGTTAGGTTAGGTTACGTTAGGTTAGGTTAGGTTAGGTTAGGTTAGGTTAGGTTAGGTTAGGTTAGGTTAGGTTAGGTTAGGTTAGGTTAGGTTAGGTTAGGTTAGGTTAGGTTAGGTTAGGTTAGGTTAGGTTAGGTTAGGTTAGGTTAGGTTAGGTTAGGTTAGGTTAGGTTAGGTTAGGTTAGGTTAGGTTAGGTTAGGTTAGGTTAGGTTAGGTTAGGTTAGGTTAGGTTAGGTTAG
>NC_053180.1:21288700-21291200 GCF_905163445.1 Pararge aegeria | reverse complement strand
CTAACCTAACCTAACCTAACCTAACCTAACCTAACCTAACCTAACCTAACCTAACCTAACCTAACCTAACCTAACCTAACCTAACCTATCCTAACCTAACCTAACCTAACCTAACCTAACCTAACCTAACCTAACCTAACCTAACCTAACCTAACCTAACCTAACCTAACCTAACCTAACCTAACCTAACCTAACCTAACCTAACCTAACCTAACCTAACCTAACCTAACCTAACCTAACCTAACCTAACCTAACCTAACCTAACCTAACCTAACCTAACCTAACCTAACCTAACCTAACCTAACCTAACCTAACCTAACCTAACCTAACCTAACCTAACCTAACCTAACCTAACCTAACCTAACCTAACCTAACCTAACCTAACCTAACCTAACCTAACCTAACCTAACCTAACCTAACCTAACCTAACCTAACCTAACCTAACCTAACCTAACCTAACCTAACCTAACCTAACCTAACCTAACCTAACCTAACCTAACCTAACCTAACCTAACCTAACCTAACCTAACCTAACCTAACCTAACCTAACCTAACCTAACCTAACCTAACCTAACCTAACCTAACCTAACCTAACCTAACCTAACCTAACCTAACCTAACCTAACCTAACCTAACCTAACCTAACCTAACCTAACCTAACCTAACCTAACCTAACCTAACCTAACCTAACCTAACCTAACCTAACCTAACCTAACCTAACCTAACCTAACCTAACCTAACCTAACCTAACCTAACCTAACCTAACCTAACCTAACCTAACCTAACCTAACCTAACCTAACCTAACCTAACCTAACCTAACCTAACCTAACCTAACCTAACCTAACCTAACCTAACCTAACCTAACCTAACCTAACCTAACCTAACCTAACCTAACCTAACCTAACCTAACCTAACCTAACCTAACCTAACCTAACCTAACCTAACCTAACCTAACCTAACCTAACCTAACCTAACCTAACCTAACCTAACCTAACCTAACCTAACCTAACCTAACCTAACCTAACCTAACCTAACCTAACCTAACCTAACCTAACCTAACCTAACCTAACCTAACCTAACCTAACCTAACCTAACCTAACCTAACCTAACCTAACCTAACCTAACCTAACCTAACCTAACCTAACCTAACCTAACCTAACCTAACCTAACCTAACCTAACCTAACCTAACCTAACCTAACCTAACCTAACCTAACCTAACCTAACCTAACCTAACCTAACCTAACCTAACCTAACCTAACCTAACCTAACCTAACCTAACCTAACCTAACCTAACCTAACCTAACCTAACCTAACCTAACCTAACCTAACCTAACCTAACCTAACCTAACCTAACCTAACCTAACCTAACCTAACCTAACCTAACCTAACCTAACCTAACCTAACCTAACCTAACCTAACCTAACCTAACCTAACCTAACCTAACCTAACCTAACCTAACCTAACCTAACCTAACCTAACCTAACCTAACCTGACCTAACCTAACCTAACCTAACCTAACCTAACCTAACCTAACCTAACCTAACCTAACCTAACCTAACCTAACCTAACCTAACCTAACCTAACCTAACCTAACCTAACCTAACCTAACCTAACCTAACCTAACCTAACCTAACCTAACCTAACCTAACCTAACCTAACCTAACCTAACCTAACCTAACCTAACCTAACCTAACCTAACCTAACCTAACCTAACCTAACCTATCCTAACCTAACCTAACCTAACCTAACCTAACCTAACCTAACCTAACCTAACCTAACCTAACCTAACCTAACCTAACCTAACCTAACCTAACCTAACCTAACCTAACCTAACCTAACCTAACCTAACCTAACCTAACCTAACCTAACCTAACCTAACCTAACCTAACCTAACCTAACCTAACCTAACCTAACCTAACCTAACCTAACCTAACCTAACCTAACCTAACCTAGCCTAACCTAACCTAACCTAACCTAACCTAACCTAACCTAACCTAACCTAACCTAACCTAACCTAACCTAACCTAACCTAACCTAACCTAACCTAACCTAACCTAACCTAACCTAACCTAACCTAACCTAACCTAACCTAACCTAACCTAACCTAACCTAACCTAACCTAACCTAACCTAACCTAACCTAACCTAACCTAACCTAACCTAACCTAACCTAACCTAACCTAACCTAACCTAACCTAACCTAACCTAACCTAACCTAACCTAACCTAACCTAACCTAACCTAACCTAACCTAACCTAACCTAACCTAACCTAACCTAACCTAACCTAACCTAACCTAACCTAACCTAACCTAACCTAACCTAACCTAACCTAACCTAACCTAACCTAACCTAACCTAACCTAACCTAACCTAACCTAACCTAACCTAACCTAACCTAACCTAACCTAACCTAACCTAACCTAACCTAACCTAACCTAACCTAACCTAACCTAACCTAACCTAACCTAACCTAACCTAACCTAACCTAACCTAACCTAAC